>NC_140586.1:630471879-630496879 GCF_964204655.1 Triturus cristatus | reverse complement strand
TCTCTCCAATAGGTTCTCTGTGTTAGAGGACCAAGAGGGGGCGGGTCCTAATACGGGTCAAATCGAGGGCCACGATCGATCGGGAGATGATACAGAGCAAGGAACCATCCAGGGAGACCCTCCCGCCATAGCCATCCCAGTATCAAATACGCGGAATCTAGCCGACCTGTTATTGGCCATGAGAGACGAAATGTCATCGAGGTTTTCAACCTCAGAATTAAATCAAGCTGAGATGGCTACGAGATTTACAGTCTCTGAGACAAATCAGGCAGCTATTCGGGTTTCTTGTGAGGTGTTAGCCAAGAAAATGGAAGAGATCACAGCAAGAACTGAGACACTCGAGGAGGAAATGCCAAAGCTGAAAGATTCCTTAGAGGCCGTTACAGTGAAGGCAGATTCTCTGTCCATCCAGAACAGAGAGTTGAAGGAGGACCTGGAACGGCTTGAGAACCACTCAAGGCGAAATAATTTAAAATTATTAAATGTCCCTGAGGCGATAGAAAGAGACGATCTAAAGGGCTTTATAATTAAACTGTTAAAGGATACAGTCCTCAAGAGCCAGCCGAACATCGACCTGAATTATGAGATTCAAAGGATCCATAGAGACCCCTTCAAAAGAAAGATAGAGAAACAAAAACCGCGCAAGATTTTGGTAAACTTTCTATCATACTCAATCAAGGAGCTTATTCTTACTGCAGCATTAAAAGAAGGGTCCATCTCCTCGCCTTCTACAGATTTTCCGGCTTTTTCCTTCACTATAAGATCTGACATCTCTCACATAACTGCCACAAGACAGTGGGAGATGGGGAAGAGACTGGAAGAAATAAATAGCCTGGGGGCAAAAGCACAGCTTAGGTTTCCAGCAACCCTCCGGGTAATGTGGAATAACCAGATGCATTTGCTGAGATCTGTGGAAGAGGTCGACACATTCATTGCTAAAATTCGACAAGAAAAAAAGGGTGGTTAACAAGTACGATATTCAGGCCTTAAGTTAGGGTTGGTCTTGCGATATAAGCAACACGAAGACGCTAGGATATAAAAAATTTTTTTTTGGCAGGGGAGATCAAGAGGGAGCTATACCCAAAGAGGCTTAGCTTAGCTAGCTTAGCTTAATGGAAGGGTGGGTTCCTCAAGGGTTGGGAAGAGAGAGCGAGGGGAAGGGGCACTTAGCGGAGGGTATAGGGCTAGGGGGGGAGGGTTCACAGGGTGGGGAGCAGTCAGGGAAAAAAATCACACAAATAAAGCCTCACCTCACCAAATTAATCATTTTACTAATAGATAAAGTTCTAAGAAAGAGAATTCATCATCTGGTAATTTATGGCCACAACAGGTAGGGCGAATGATTGCCGTAAAATCTATTACATTTCTTGGAATTTAAATGGTCTGAGATGTGAACGTAGACGAAGGCTGATTTTAAAGTATCTAGAGCTTGCCCCAGCACAGATATGTTTACTACAGGAGACACATTTAAATTCAGTGGAATTTCAAGCACTTTTCTCCAAAATCTCATGGGTACAGTGTTTCTGTGCTTCACAACAAGCAATAAACGCTCGGGGGGTAGCTATTGTTGTTAAAAAGGGGGTTCTCTGTAAGATTAAGTATGTCCAAACGGACCATTCAGGTAGATGGGTAACTGCCCTCCTGGATCTAGGGGGAGTTGAAATAACATGTTCATCTTACTATGGCCCGAACCTGGATGATCCATCATATCTAGTTAAACTACAGGGAAGCCTAATTTCAGCAACCCCTCCGTTGATAGTAGGAGGTGACTTTAACATAAAGCTTGATCCAGTAAAGGATAGCTCTAGGTTAAGTCATATTACAACAACTCCCAAATCACGTAGAGTCATGAAAAACTTAATGTTAAATTTGAATTTAGCTGACTTGTGGAGATTTAAGGAAGGAAACACCCAGGGATACACCTATTACAGTAAAAAATACGGTCACTCCTCACGGATCGACTACCTATTGGTGAATAAAGAAGCATTAAACAACGCCACTAGTATAACGATACTTCCAACTCACCTATCAGACCACGCACCCCTATTAGCAGTCTACGTAGCATGTGTCAATCGTCCTCGGGCAAGATGGACATTAAATAGAGCAATGCTAGTAGATGCTGAGATAATCCAATCTATAAGTAAGTCCTCTATAGAGTTTTTTTCCTTTAACTTGGGATCAACCTCTATTGACCAAGTATGGGACGCCTATAAAGCTAACTTGAGAGGTGTATTACAAGTCCAAATAGGTTATAAGAACCGCCTAAAGACCCAAGAACTGTATGCTCTTGAGGAGAAGATCGGTACTCTGGAGATTGAAAGGAGGAATGCCATAATTGGAGATACAGGGCAATTAGTTAAGATAAACGGTAATTTAGAGGAGGCCAGGAAAAATCTTAGAACTTTTTTAGATCAAAAATGCAAAGCACAATGGCAGGCCAGAAACATGGAGATGTTTGAGTATGGAGAGAAAGCAGGGGCAATCCTGGCCTGGAAGGCCAGACTAGACAGGGCAAAGAATGATATTAACGAACTTGTAATAGATAGCAGTGGAACTAAGTCTAACGATCCGGAGGAAATACAACAGGCTTTATTAACATTATTTTCAGATTTGTATACAGAAGATCTTAATCCCACACAAGACCAGATATCTCAATGGTTAGTGGATAAATCTCTACCAATTTTATCGGAGGCCTCTAGGGAAGCTCTGGATGCCCCTATTACCATAGAAGAGATATTGGCCCAAATAAAGCAGGCAAAGAACAAAAAAGCTGCAGAGCTTGATGCCCTTCCTAACGAAGTATACAAATTATTACAAGACGATCTTCTTCCGGTCCTACACAGGCTATTTAATTCAATATACTGTACTAATGGGGCAATGCCGAGATCATGGAGTGAGGCCACGATAATGTTAATCTTAAAACCAGGGAAAGACCCTTTACTGGCAGACTCCTATCGTCCAATCTCCCTGCTAAATGCAGACTATAAAATATTTATGGGGATATTAGCAGGAAGATTGGCGAAACTGGCACCCAGCCTAATTAATCCCGATCAGAAGGGCTTTATACAGGGGAGGGTAATTCAAGATCAAACCCAACTGCTGATTGGCAATATCGACCTAGCGGAGGCTAGAACTGATCCATTGGCCGTGGTGGCAGTCGATGCAGCCAAGGCATTTGACCGTGTGTGTTGGAGATATCTCTGGGGTGTTTTAGAGGCAATGGGAATTGGCCCAGTTTTTGTGAGGACTATCAAGCATTGTTATCTAGGAGCTTCATCTAGAATTCTCTTGAACGGCTCACTTTCCCTAGCTTTCAAATTCAGAGAGGGACCAGGCAGGGATGCCCCCTGTCTCCCCTGTTGTTTAATCTCTATATAGAGCCCTTAGCTCAAACAATTAGACTGGACAGAGATATCATCCCATTTAGATCATTAGGATATGAATTCTAACTGGCACTCTATGCCGATGACGTGATAGTCTATACCAGCGATCCAGAGCATACAATTCCATACCTGGTCTCCATGCTGAGGGAATTTGGCAAGGTTTCAGGCTACAGCGTCAATTCAGATAAAACTGAAATAATGTGTTGGAACACCATATACACGAGAGGCCCCATAAGCAAGGAGTTTAGGTACTTGGGTATTAAAATAGTTAAAGACCTAAATAAGATTCCTTCTTTAAATCTTGGGAAAATCGAAAAAGAAATAGACTATCTCTTTGCTAAATGGAAGAACCTCCCCTTGACAATATATGGCAGGGTTAACCTACCTATTCAATGCAATCCCTTTAACATTCCCTGGAAAAATTATAACTAAAATACAGGGTAAAATTGGTAGCTTTATATGGGTTCATAAAAATGCCAGAATGTCATGGAAAAAGCTTAGGAGGAAGCTCCTTAAGGGAGGACTAGCCTTACCCGACATAAACTGGTATCTGATGGCTTTTCAGTTTAAAGGGATAAGAATGCTATTACCTCACCCCGAACAAACATCTTGGGGGAGAGTACTGGGAGAAATGGTTACGGCTGAAGGTGCCAACAGTCAAGAAGGGTTTTTGTACAAATTTGGTACTCCAAGGTTTTTTAAAAAGGTTCGGCTAAAGGTATTGAAATCAGCATTACAAACTTGGTATAATTTAAGGAAGATATGGGGAATTGGATATTTCTCGGACTTTGCTCCAATACGGGACTCGCCTGGGACACCGCCCCTTATGTGTGATAGTCTGGCGATTCCGATCAAAAATTCAGGTATGGAGCGATGGCAAGATCTAGTGGACTCAGAGGGCATTCTACCGTGGGCAGCTCTATCAGCTAAAATAGGCCCCACCTTTTCAAGGTTTAAATATCTTCAATTGAATAGCTGGTAAGAGTCTGAAAAAGGCAATATAGGAGGAAAAGGGGAATTAGAACAGCTTTTTCAAGATCCGTCCCCAAAGAAGAAAGAAATAGCCTTATGGTATGCCCAAATCCAAGACGCTGAGGAAGCCAGGATCCCCTCCCCAATTTTAGTTTGGAATGACTCACCTTTGGCCGCCCAAATCGAGAATCTACTATATCCATCATTAAAGACGCTGTATAAACACATAAAGCCTGCTTCCTTGAAGAAAAACCATTTTTATGTAATAAACAGGCTATACTATACTCCGGCTAAAATTGCCAAATTTGCTCCTATCCCGCCCCCAAGGTGTCCAAGATGTAGTCTCACAAATGCAAACGACATACACATTTTTTTTCAGTGTCCGATGTTAACCACATTTTGGAAAGGAGTGGGGGAAGTGTTGACATCTATTCTGGAGGTGGATATAGTTGTAGATTTCTCTTTGGTGTTCTTTGGTAAAAATGAGTCTACGGATGGTGTACCTTCACAGAATCATATGGCCTTAATATTATATTTAATCATCTTGGCAAGGAGAGAAATATGCATCAGGTGGAAGGACAAAACCCCCCCTGGTAATGAAGATTGGCTCAGAGCCGCCTTTAAAGCGGCACGATTAGACCAAGATATCGGAGTAGACAACCAACCCAGTACTTGGCAACCATTGATACGTTGGGCACAACAAAGGTATCTGATCTGATGGATTAAGGCAATATCCCTAAAAATGTTTCATTTCCTCATGGTCCTATGATTACACCAGTCCTCCAACACGGGAGGAAGGCCATGGGGCCTAGACAGAAACAGTGAGCCAAAGAGGCCCTCAGGAATCGAGAACAAAACCTGGCTTGTCAAATCTGTGGAAGTTTTTGGTGAGATGAGGACAAAAAAAAAAAAAAAAAAATATATGTATGTATATGTACGTATATATGTATGTATATGTACGTATATATGTATGTATCAATGATCCTTGCTTAAACTCCTTCGTGACGACGGAAAACAAGAGCAGACCCAAATTCGTCGAAAATGCTTTATTTAGCTCACCACCATGTCGCCATGACGCGTTTCGGTCGGGAAACTCCGACCTTGTTCACACAACAGCGCATGGGCGGCATGTCCCTTTAAATAGTGCAAACCATCAAAAAAAGTGTAAACATGGAAGAGTTACTGCCATTAAATTGCGCTACATTTGTACATAGCAATGCATGTAAATACAAACAATATACATTTAGGGCTTAAATGCCTCCAAAAATTGTTGTATGATCGATAAGAGTAAGGAATACATGCCAAATATAGGGTAATCATATGACTTAAAAATACATGGAATAAATTCACAAGATTAAGATAATAGGATTTAAAATATATAAAAAATACAATTTTAATTCATTAGTCAATCCTATTTAACATAATATACCCTATTTTCTGTTCCTCAACTGTTTTGTGAGGGCAGGTGGGGATCTCTGTATACATACATATTGACCCCTTGGCGTATTCCTGATACTATCATCTAAAATATCGTACGGCAACCATGTAAAGTTATGTATATAAAGTGTCTAAGTGCATAAAAAAGAGAACTGTCCCCATAACGTAATTCTAAAATCGAGATCCCAATTTGAACTATATTTTATTTTGTTTTGATTTTTTTAAAATAAATTTATTTTGATTTTTTACTATATATATATATGTGCAAATGTGCTTAAAAAAATAATATGTGCAAAAAGGTGCTTGTGTGCAAAAGAGAGTGCGGATAATACACATATAAATATATATGTATGTAGGTAAATGTGTGGCATAAATGCCTTAACACGAAGGTAGGATGACAAAAGCATCACGCAGTTTGTGTTACACAGAAATGGAATAAAATGGAAATAATAAAATCCATAGGTAATCATTGAACAAAGCAATAGGTTGATTCCCACATAATGAATTATAAAACCATTATAAAATCATTTCAACCTAAAAAATTGTATCAATAAATTAGCTAAAATTACTCCTAAAATGTGATCATAAAATATATATGTATAAACTTCTGACCATGATTTGACATAAACTCAACAGAGTAGCATTTGAGGAATATATGTGAGAATAATAAAGATTCACTGATGGATTATATGTATGTATATGTACGTATATATGTATGTATATGTACGTATATATATATGTATGTATATGTACGTATATATGTATGTATATGTACGTATATATATATGTATGTATATGTACGTATATATATGTATGTATATGTACGTATATATATGTATGTATATGTACGTATATATATGTATGTATATGTACGTATATATATGTATGTATATGTACGTATATATATGTATGTATATGTACGTAATATATATGTATGTACGTATATATATATGTATGTATATGTACGTATATATATATATATATGTATGTATATGTACGTATATATATATATGTATGTATATGTACGTATATATATATGTATGTATATGTACGTATATATATATATGTATGTATATGTACGTATATATATATATGTATGTATATGTACGTATATATACGTGTATATATATGTATGTATATGTACGTGTATATATATATATATATGTATGTATATGTACGTGTATATATATGCACGTATATGTACGTATATATATATGTATGTATATGTACGTATATGTATATGTACGTATATATTACCTACTGGCGGTCGCCAGTAGGTAGTTATAGTTAGGACCCCTTTTCCATAGGAAATCCGCAACATTCTATTTTGAATAACTTTGGCGCCGGTCGATGAATCCTCGCGAATTTCTCAACATAGGTGGGGCGCTACGCTCCGCTCCTATCCTGAAAGTCTCGGGGAGATTCGTCAAGCGGGGGCTGAGATAAAAGGGGGGTCCCAAAACGCGTTTTTCCCATGCATTTTTCCATAGGACCTTTAGACAGAGCTACAGCCCGAACGGCTGAACAGAATTACTAGAAATTTGGCAGAGAGGTAGTCCCTAGGTCAAGCAAGTGCCTTTTGTAGGTTTGGTGTAAATCTGTTCAGTAGATTCTGAGAAAATAGCCTTTAAATCAATATATATATATCTGAGCCCGCTTACGGTACGCTTACCGTACGCTTACCGTACGCGTACGGTGGCGTGCGCGAGCGCGATTCTGATTGGCTCTTAGATCTTAGTAAACATTCGAATCGGCCGAAACCAGGAAGCGGCGTCCGCCATTTTGTCTCTCGCACTGAGTGTTATTTATCAAACATGATGCCCAAAAACATGTTACGGGGCTGTTTTGACAACTCCCTCCCACACAGTCATGTTGAGGGAGTCCCCAAACATCCCCCAAGAGCAAAAACGTTTTTTTTTTTTTTCGGCAATTTCGGCGAGTACGCTTACCGTACGCTTACCGTACGCGTACGGTTAAAAAAAAAAAAAAACACTATCCACACTTACCCCACCCCCTGTGCTTTTGGTGGCCGCAGGCCACCAAATGTACAGGGCTTATTAGACCTGTGAAAAAAAACTAAATTTTGGCAACATGAAATTATAAAATCGAAATAAAAAAAACACTATCCACATTGACCCCACCCCCTGTGCTTTTGGTGGCCGAAGGCCACCAAATGTACAGGGCTTATTAAAGTTGCTAAAAACCGTGCACGGAACGAACTGCGTTAAGTGGGCGCGCACGCCTCGAATGGCGTAAAGTAACTTAGCATTTAAAAAACCGTACAAATTCACTGAAAAAACCATAGGTTTCACACACGTTATAGTTAGGAATTAGCATTTAAAAAACCTTGCAAATTCATTTAAAAAAACCATAGGTTTCACACATGTTATAGTTAGCGGAAATTTTACTGATAAAAAACCAATGAAATTGCCCCGTTATAGTTAGTGCTGGCAACTATAACTCACGCGACCGCAATCTTCTGCTGATGACATATGTGTCTTTATAAAAAAAAATATTTGTAATATATGTATAGCTAAAAATGTATGGAAGAAGACCTGGGCAAATAAGTGTCTAAATACAGTATTAGCATCAGCAGAGGATTGCGGTCGCGTGAGTTATAGTTGCCAGCACTAACTATAACGGGGCAATTTCATTGGTTTTTTATCAGTAAAATTTCCGCTAACTATAACATGTGTGAAACCTATGGTTTTTTCAGTGAATTTGCAAGTTTTTTTAAATGCTAATTCCTAACTATAACGTGTGTGAAACCTATGGTTTTTTTCAGTGAATATATGTATGTATATGTACGTATATATGTATGTATTAAGTCCAATCCCGCTTAACACATTACGAACAGGCACTGACACCGTGGGATGATTCCAAAGATATTTATTCCATCAACAACGGTCCAAAACCAAGACGCGTTTCGGCGGACGAGTCCGCCTTGCTCACTTTCCCAATTTTTTCACTCAATTACAGTCCTATCTCAGTTTTCAACATTTATGTCAAAACGTAAGTGGTTGCCTTGGTGACATAAGGTTAGTAAAGGACATAGAAGAGTTCTTAAGGTAAGTGACACACTAATGGTTAACTCACGTAAAAAACAACAATAAAGCATTAAATACACATTAACAACATGTGTTAAACACGGTCAACTGTGAGTAATTGTTGCATTGTTTTCAAAAAGAGTAATTAAATTTGGTGTGTTACCTTCAAAACATTTTTAAACATTTTTAAATGTTTGTAACCATTGAGCCCAAGTGGGCAGTGATCAATGAAGATTGATTAGAACAAAGTAAAATAATGCAAATAATGGAATTAGAACAGTTGGCCTGATTACGTGAATCCGATATTCTAACAAATGAAAAAATTAAAGAAAACTGAAATTAGACTCAAAAGGCTATAGTCAGCGGAATAAAGGAAAAAAGGGGGGGGAAGGTTTGGAACAAATGAAACTCTTTACATTTCCTGAGAATTCTCACAAGGGTTTCAAAGCGGACAGCAACTTTACAACATAAAGCGATTAATAAGACAAGTCTATATTTACGCAGCACTAGGGGATTACAAATGTGTACTCAATGCCTCATCTGCATTCATGCCATTTGGAATTTTACAATCCAATGAAATTATATATCTGGATTCTAATTTCCGCAGCAGCATCTGCCTGTTACCTCCCCTGACGTTCTTTTTTACACTGTCAATGACAAAGTATTTAAGATCCTCTGATCTTCCTCCGTGTATTGTATTTATATGTCGGGCCACTGGATATGCCGGGTCATCGTTATTAATTGCCCTCAGGTGTTGAAGTATCCTAACATTAACGGGGTGAATTGTGCTACCCACGTACATTTTGTTGCATGTACAACGTAGCACATACACCGCAAATTCTGTCTTGCAAGTGTAGTGCTCACGAATTACAAACGGAGTTTTCCTAAGGGGGGTGGGGACTGATGTAGTATTTTCCCCGTGTTTACAGGCTTTGCATTTTGTACACTTAAAGAATCCCTTCTGTGCTTTAAGCCAACTGCTACCTTTATCACTTACAGGGGCATTGACAACCAATTCACTTTTCATAGACTTAGCCCGCCTGAATGTTAATTGCGGGAGCTTGGTACATGAGGAGCCTATGACAGGGTCACATTGAACTAACGGCCAGTGTCTATACAAGATTCTTCTTAGATTGTTATGATACTGGTTGTACCCTGTGACTAATCTAGGGGTTTGAACTTCCTGAACCGTCTTTGCTTCTGACTTTTTGAAGATCAAATTTTCTCTGGTGGTATTTAAACACTTCTGTTTAGCTTTGTTCAAGGTTTGTGCTTTGTAGCCTCTCTTACTAAGTCTTTTGAATAGATTATGTGTAGAAACGTGTAGGCTCTCTGTGGTACTGCAATTCCGTTTCATTCGTAGACATTCAGCATAGGGAATGCTTTCTATTAGTTTGGTTGGATGGAAACTCTGGGCGTGTAAAATCGCATTCCCCGATGTAGCTTTCCTAAATGTGCGAGATTGAACTTTGTTTGCACTGATGTAGAGCTCTAGATCAAGGAATACTATGGATGTCGTACTAGTATTACACGTAAATTTCAAATTCAAATCATTTACATTTAGTCTGGTAGCGAAATCAATAGCTTCCTGTTCAGCACCTCTCCATAAAATAAAAATGTCATCAATGTAGCGCTGGTATAGCACTACATTTTGCGACATTACTGTAGAAAATTCTTGCATGAGTACTTGCTCCTCCCACCAGCCCATATGCAAATTAGCATAGCTGGGGGCTAAGCAAGTACCCATCGCAGTGCCTTGTAGTTGTTTGTACAGAAGTCTGTCAAACAAAAAAATGTTATTTTCTAGACACCATTCAATCATATTCAACAACATGTAAGTGTGTTGGTGGAGACCGATGTTTCTCGTGCTAAGATAGTATTTCACTGCATTCAAGCCGTCTCTGTGTCTAATGCTTGTATAAAGACTTTGAACGTCTAATGTCATAAACACAAAATCATTTTGCCAATTACAATCGAAAATCTTCCTCAAAAAGTCCCCAGTGTCCTTCAAGTATGCAGGTAGTGTTTGCACAAACGGTTGAAGAAAATAATCTATGTATTTGCTGGTGTTTTCGAAAAGGCTTCCAATGGCAGAAATGATGGGCCTGCCCGGTGGGCATTCTGCATTCTTGTGGACTTTAGGAAGTAGATAAAGTTGCGGAGTGATAGGATAATCGTTCTTTAAGTATTCAAGTTTGATTTTGAAATTAGACCTTTGCCTCTCCAGTCATATAAACAGCCGTGGTATCTTTCCTTGATACTGATTATGTTTGTGGCTGTTATTCGAGTGTAACAATTTTTGTCCATGAGTTGTGACAAAGCTTCTCGATTGTACATTTCAATGGGCCACAACACCACGTTTCCTCCTTTGTCTGACCAACGTATGACAATGTCAGTCCGTTCTTTAATTTTTTGCATAACCATTGTATATTGTGTAGCCTGTTTGTTTAAGTTCTGTTGAAATTCATTACTGCTACTGATTGCCAGTTTCTTTAAATCAGTGATCACTTTATCAGAGAAAATGTCAATATTGTCTCTTGGCATTATGGGGTTAAAAACCGATTTAGGTTTGAATGGCGTTCGGAGAGTTGTAGAAATGTCTAACTCCGCTCTGTCTGCCGCTTGACTCACGCTTACTTGATCAATTCCTTCATTATATTCCAACTCCACCATGTCTCTCAGGGTTGTCATGTCAGCCACGTCTAATGCCATTGGAAATAGATTGTCTTCTACTTGTGCATCCTTTTTATTCTTCATAGTGAAGAAATGTTTTCGTAATTTCAAATTTCTCGTGAAATGGTAAAGGTCTATCCTGGTCTGTGTATAGTCAAAGTTCGTGGGTTTGCAGAAAGATAGGCCAAGACTTAAAACTTTTTCTTCTGTTGTTGATAACGCCATCGTTGAAAGATTTATTACTGTGTTATCAGCCTCTGTAGTATCATTTATCTTCGTCTGTTCCGTCTGTATATCGGTTTTGTGAACTGTTGAGCGTTTTCGCCATCTCCTGTCTTTTTTCCGTCTGCTCTTTGATTTAAATTTCTGTTTGTTGTGAATTCGCGTTGTTGTGGCCTTGGGCGTAGGCTCATTAAACGTTCTACACGTAAAAAACCCAACTCTTGTGCGGGTGTAGGTGCTTTGCTTGCTTGGGGTCCACTCCCGGTACCTTCCGGATCAGACTCAATTTCTGAACTTAGTTCAGATTCACTGGGTGCAGGCTGTCCACTGATGCCGCTACTTGTAGTTGTTGACAGTTGTTGGCGCCGAATATTGTCAAATTTCCTCGAAAAGGTATAAATGCGACCAAAAAGATAATCGTTCCTGTCTCGCTGGAATTTTATGGCTTTTCTTTCCTTGATGGTTTGTTCATACTTTAGGACACGATTCTTAATGTCCAACAGACCCTTACTCACTTCATCTTGGTTGGACGCTTTGTCTAGTTCTTTGCATATTTCATCAATACGCAACAAGATCTTTTCTCTGTCCGTCGTAGCAAACTTTATTAGTATTTCCAACATATTTCGGGACGATTGGGCACTATTCTCAGCCCATTCCTGGAGCATAGCGGGATCTGGATTTTCATAGGTCGGTGCGACTAAAATCCTCAGACCCCTCGGTATCCGCCCCACCTCAAGATATCTTTTTAGAGATGTGCACTCCCACCACTTGGCCACCTCATGTCTCCGTAATTTCTCCAATTCACCCAATAGCTGTTTCACGCTGTTTCCTGCTGCTGTTGTTTGCGTGTTCCCTCTCGGGGTAGCTGTGCTTTCTTGCTGATCGCTAAATATGTCAATCGCTGCCGCTTCTCTCTCCCTGATCCAATCCTCAGCCATTGTTGTGGAATAACGTATATTTCAAACACCCACTGTCTGTAAGTGACGAACCTTACAGAACTCACTCTCCCATAAGCCACCTGGTCGGAAAACACAAATGATGGGTCACACTGTGAGCTTACCTGGATCCCGGTCTGCCCTCCGGCAATCACGAGAGACAGGAGACTCACGTACGCGTAATCACATCCTGTGTACCACCGAAGTCACGGCTAGGGGGGCTCTTCGCTTTCCTTGCACGACAAAGACAGTCCACACGATTCACCGGCAGCGGAGTGCACCAGAACGAGGAGGGTCAGTGTAGGAGGCTCCGGAATGCCTCTAATATTAAGTCCAATCCCGCTTAACACATTACGAACAGGCACTGACACCGTGGGATGATTCCAAAGATATTTATTCCATCAACAACGGTCCAAAACCAAGACGCGTTTCGGCGGACGAGTCCGCCTTGCTCACTTTCCCAATTTTTTCACTCAATTACAGTCCTATCTCAGTTTTCAACATTTATGTCAAAACGTAAGTGGTTGCCTTGGTGACATAAGGTTAGTAAAGGACATAGAAGAGTTCTTAAGGTAAGTGACACACTAATGGTTAACTCACGTAAAAAACAACAATAAAGCATTAAATACACATTAACAACATGTGTTAAACACGGTCAACTGTGAGTAATTGTTGCATTGTTTTCAAAAAGAGTAATTAAATTTGGTGTGTTACCTTCAAAACATTTTTAAACATTTTTAAATGTTTGTAACCATTGAATGTATATGTACGTATATATGTATGTATATGTACGTATATATGTATGTATATGTACGTATATATGTATGTATATGTACGTATATATGTATGTATGTATATGTACGTATATATGTATGTATGTATATGTACGTATATATATGTATGTATATGTACGTATATATATGTATGTATATGTACGTATATATATATGTATGTATATGTACGTATATGTATATATATATATATGTGTGTATATGTATGTGTATATGTATGTGTGTATATATATATTTATGTGTATATGTATGTATGTATGTGTATGTATATGTATGTATGTATGTCACAACCGGATCCCAGGGGTACAACCATCCACAGAAGCGGCGCAACACCAGGAAACAGACTCCGCAGGCAAAGTTGAAAGTTAGTGATGATTTATTCAAGCATTAAATGTCCAAATGACGCGTTTCATCCGCCAGACATGCGGCCTTGATCACATAGCGCTGTAATGGTGAGTGAGTGAAAAATAAAAATGTAATATGTGACGTCATCACCATTGCATTGTGGGTGCGCGAGTTATAGTTAGCTCAACTAACTATAACCTGCGAATTTCTCTGGTTTTATACGAGTCAAATACCCAACTAACTATAACGTCCCTGAAACCTGTTTTTTTTGTATGTATATTTAATTTATATGTATGTATATGTATGTGTGTGTATATATGTATGTATGTGTGTATATATATATGTATGTGTGTATGTATATGTATGTGTATGTATATGTATGTGTATATATGTATGTATGTGTATATGTATGTATGTGTGTATATGTATGTATGTATGTATGTATATATATGCATGTATTTGTATGTATGTATGTGTGTTATGTTATGTTAACGAGTTTTATAGAGCGCGACAGCTGCCTCGGCAAAGAGGCATTCCGGCGCTAAGCAACAGAAAGAGCCGTGTGCAAGTAACACCAAAGTTTACAAAGAGGGGAACAAAAATGTCTTAATAGCCTTCCTGAAATGAAACTAATTGGAGAGCCCACGATTATGAGCCGGCAGAGAGTTCCACAGAATAGCAGCTCTGTTGCGAAACGAGCGCATGTGTATGTATGTATGTGTATATGTATGTATATATGTGTATGTATGTGTATATGTATATATGTGTATATGTATGTATATATGTATATATCGTAAATATATATTTTCACAATCGATAAATATGATCACGCAAGGGCTAGTTCTTCACCAGATCTTATTTAATTTAGTATGTATATATGTGTATATGTATGTATGTGTGTATGTATATATATGTATGTATGTGTATGCATGTGTATATGTGTATGTATATATATATATGTATGCATGTATATATATGTATGTATATATGTATGTGTATATATGTATGTGTGTGTTTATATGTATGTGTGTTCATATGTATGTGTGTATATATGTATGTGTGTGTATATATGTATGTATGTATGTATGTGTATATATGTGTGTGTGTATATATGTGTGTGTGTAGATGTATGTGTATATGTGCATATGTATGTATGTATATATGTGTGTGTGTATATATATATATATATATATGTATGTGTATATATATGTGTGTATAGTTGACAAAGTTGACAAAGGCCGCTCGCGGCTGAAACGCATTGTTGTTTGAAGCTGAATAAAAGTACCTTAACCACGGCTGGTCGTGCCGCCTTCTTTTTGACCTTTTGGGAGCAAACCTTCTGATTAACGTGACTGTCTGCCGCCATGGCTGCCACCGGCGTCTTGGGCAGGCAAACGGCATTTATGGCAGTACAACTTTGGAGGAAATGTATGTATATGTATGTATATATGTGTGTATGTATGTATGTATATGTATGTATGTATATATATGTATATATCCTCCAAAGTTGCCCCAGAGCTCAGGGACGCCACTCCTGTGGAACAGAGTTCAACAGAACTTTTTATTAAAAAAACAGCGCACCCTTTCTCAATTAATTTAACAGTCCCTAACGCGTTTCGGTAACACTTCACCTTAATCATAGGGCGGGGCGAAAACAAACCATGGAGAACACACTGCAAACATATTGTTCCATTAGCATGCACTCCAGTAAATAGCATGCTAGGCGTTGCAGTGCCAATATTTCCCTCAGTGGGGTCCATGTATTTGTCCAAAGTTACAACATTCCCAATGTTCTCACAATGTTTACAGCCCTCCAGTGGGCCTCGAAAAAGGATGTGCAGTTTTAAATCAATTTCTCCTCTGTGCTACGATGGGGCTGCCATTCCATTACAGCCCTGCAGTCCTGAAATCATTGAGCCAGGCGGTGCATTCCTCTGCGGCCGAGGCCGCTGTGTGTTAACATCTCCCAAAGTTGCCCCAGAGCTCAAGGACGCCACACCTGTGGAAGAGAGTTCAACAGAACTTTTTATTAAAAAAACAGCACACCCTTTCTCAATTATGTATATATCTATATGTATGTATATGTATGTATCTATGAAGAACCACAATCCTGATTAAATCCAGTCCAATGGAAATCAGGTACGGACCACAGCATGCTTGGATATAGAAGTGCTTTATTGCGGAAAATTCACAGCATGACGCGTTTCGACCGGGTCTCTCCGGTCTTGATCACATGACGTGCTTGAACCTGTAGCAGTGTTATATAGTGACACAGTGATTACTTAGACCCTCCCTCTGACAGGATAAAGCTAAACAAATTACTATATGTATGCATACATTGATAATCAACTCAATATATATAGATGGATACAGCGTCTACTAGCATAAATTGTACATGCAAAACATTATTGTTTTATACAAAAGCCAAGTGGCTAAGTGCGGTAGTGCACTACCAAAGCATAATAACACGGAAAAACTGTAATTAATTTGAAAACAGTTATCCATAGTTCAGCAGTTATCGTATACGAGGGAAGAAAATAGTGCGTAACAGTTAAAATGCTGGTGCTAGAAAAAGTGCTTATGTCATAAGTTAAAACAGCTATTTAATTCATCATAGCTGAAAATGTAATACAAATACATGGATAGCCGTGCTATGCCTGTAAACATATATTCAGTTTATAAAAGTGCTTGTGCAAATATATATAGAAAATAGTGCAAAGAACGGACATCAATGTATGCCATTCTATACGGCAACAAAATTAAATTTAAATCACAGCTAGCGGATAAATGGGTTGCAGATTCAAAGATAATATCAGCTTGATGTGCAAGTAGGCAGCGCAAATAAGCAAATGTCAGCCCTTACTCCTAACTAGTGCAGATAGTGATACAGTACATAGATAATTGGGGAATCATATACAGTTTTATAAAACCGATAAAAAAGCCAGGTTAAACCCCGTAAAAACCAAGTAAAACCGATTAAAAAAAATCAGGTAAAACCGGGGAAAAACTGGGTTAAAACCGGGATAAAATCATCCGGATAAAAAACTGAGATATACAAATCACCACAATTCATATACAGAGAGAAACAAATGCAGAGCCATGTATACATTAGATTACAAGAAATTATGCAGATCCTCTCCGGTATTGAGACCATTTGGCAACTTTGTGTCAAGTTGTAAGATATATTGTGTTTCCAACTGACGCAATTTGTTTTCTCTATTGCCTCCCTTTATTTACCTTGGTACTGCATCAATTACAAAATAGCTCAAATCGTTCAAGTTGTTGTTGTGAACAAGCTTAAAATGTCGTGCAACAGGGTAGCTGGGGTCAGAATTGACTATTGCGCGTGTCGCAAAATGCGATTGAACACTTGCAGCTTAGTGCTGCTCACGTATTGTAAATGACAGGAACATTCAAGTATATACACTGCAAAATCTGTTCTGAAAGTGAACATCCCATTGATCTTGCAGGGAGTATGTTCAAATGCATCGGTGTATTCCTGTTTATTGACCCCAAATTTGAACGCTCGGCATGGGCTACACATGTAAAAACCGGTCCTATTAGATAGCCAGTTGCTGGGAGCAAGTACCTCGGGGCTGGTATTCACCAGTGTATCCCTCATTGAGGGTGCCCTTCTGAAAGTAATCAAGGGCAATTCTGGCAAGATTGGTGATATAGTTATGTCTGTTCTTACTATCGGCCAGTTTTTATAGAGAATGCTCCTTACCTGTTTTTCCTGGCGACTATAGGTGGTTATTAATCTAACCGTGTCACTGTTTTTGTGTGGGTTGACATTCGTCTCAATTCTATTGAGAGTTGTTTCTTGGACAGCATTAAGTAAACATGTCTCTCTGTCGGTGTTGTTAGCCCTAAGTAATGCTGTGTTCAAGTCTTTTATTTTATATCCCCGTGTTAGAAATCTCTGTAATGCTTCTGCTTGGCATTAGGTAAGGTCTGTATCTGAACTGCAGATTCTTTTAATTCTCAGGAATTCACCATACGGGATACTCTTTATGAGATGTCTGGGGTGGGAACTACTGGCATGTAATATTGAGTTTTCTGCTGTGCTTTTTCTGTGAAGTTTCGTCTGTATGACATTATTGTCAATATATATCTCCACATCAAGAAACTGAACTCGCTGGTTACTTATGTAGGATGTAAATTCTAGATTTAAATCATTGTTGTTGATAGCATTGACAAAATCTTGTGCTGACTCCCTTGATCCCTGCCAAATCACACAGACATCATCTATGAAACGCCACCATTGTAGTACATGGGTGTCAAACAGTTCCTTATGAGTGTACCTGAGGACATGCTCCTACCACCAACCTACGTGTAAGCACACATAACTTTGAGAAAAGCATGCCCCCTTGGCCACCCCGCACAACTGCTGGTGGACCTCCTTGTTAAACAAACAGTAATTGTTCAGTAAACACAGTTCAATCATTTTCAATAACATGGCGTTGTGTTGGAAGAGTTGTATGTTCCTTTTAGCTAACAAATATTTTACAGCTTCCAAACCATTGGTATGATGTATACTAGTATACAGGGAACCATGACTATAAAATGGTAGTCCTGATTCTAGGTAACTGACTGTAGTTTTGAAAGGAAGTGTCCAGTGTCTTCAATGAAAGAGGGAAGGTTTTCCACAAAGTCATGCAAATAAAAATCCACATACTTTGACATAGCTTCAAGAAGGCTTTTCTTTTTTTTGTGTAAGTATTTTATTGAGTTTTTAAGAGAAATAAACACAAAAATACCATAAGAATACAATCAAGCATAAAATAAACATCTTATACACAAATTATAAAAGAATCAATTAATATCAAAATACCATAAATAATCAAATAACAAGGAAAAGAAAAAGAGAAGAAAAAGAACTAGAGAAAAAGGAAAAGAAAAAGAAAGAAGGGTAGAAACCAAGGAAATAAAAATACAAAATTAAGGCATCGGAGCATGTGAAGGGAGATAGGATGTAAAAGGCAACCAGAGTATATCAGATTTAATTTTTTGAGAAAGAGCAGAAGAAGAAACATTGACAATGTGATGTTCATCGCAAATAAAATTCCACCACATTAATGTAGATATTTTCGAATAGTCTTTCCAAGAAGATAGAATGACTTTAAACGCCAATGCAATAAAAAGGTCGAACAATAAAGAAATAGAATTGGAGTCATCCAAATCAAGTGATGAAGAACCTAAAAAAACATTATGAAATGATAAAATCAAATTACAATTAAAAATACGCATGCAAGTTGACCAAACAGACTCCCAAAACGTTAAAACATTAGAACAATCATAAAGTAGATGTCTCAAAGTGCCCATATGCTTAGAGCAGGACCAACATAGTGGAGATGTAGAAGGGGAAAACTTGGATATGCAAACAGGGGTAATAACAGCTCTATTATAGATAAAATACAAAGATTGAGTTATACGGGCAGCAGCAGAAATTTTAAATAACTTAGACCATAATTTATCCCAGCCAGATATAGAAAATGAAAGGGATAAATCTATTTCCCAAGCAAGTTCAGTAGGAGATTTAGGTCTCTTGGTTAGATGCAACAACAATATTTTATAAACAAGAGCGGCCTTAGGTTTATACACAGGAAATAGACTGTACAACGGTGTCGGGGGAGTAAGGGATGGTAGGGAAGCAGGAAGGTCAAAAAGAGCTAACTGAGATTGTAACGCAGCTGAAATTAAAAGGTATTCATTTAGAGAAGATGCAGGTAAATGAAAACGCATTTGCAAATCAAGGAAGGGAGTAACAGAGCGTTGAAGAATTAATTGATGTACAAAAAGAATACCCTTCTCCTTCCAATGTTTGTAGTAGAATGACTTGCCCTTATATTTAAGAAATTTATTATACCAAATAGTAGAGGATAAAAAGCATTGAAATGGAGTTAGATCCTTGATGAATGTATTATACATTAAATTTTGGGAATATTTTAAAATAGGGTTATTAGATATGAAAGTACAATTAGACATATAAATCACATTCTGAAAAGAAAAATCCTTCAAGGAGGAACGTTCAAAGACAATCCAACTAGGTATAGGGGTGTCAGTAAAATCAAAAGATAAAGCAAAGGATTGTTTAATAAGAAATGCTGAATGATATGTTTTAAAATCGGGAAAACGGACTCCACCTTCAGACTTAGGCCGTTTAAGTTTTGTAAGAGCAATACGTGGGTGCTTTTTGTTCCATAAAAATTTCACACAAATGGAGTTAACCTGCGAAAAATAGGTGAGGGGAATGCGAATAGGCAACATAGATAATGTATAGAGGACATGGGGTGCAATCATCATTTTAATAGTATCTAACCTCCCCCACCAGGAAAGATAAATTGGAGACCAAGTGAGAAGCAAAGATTGAAGTTTAGTAAATAATGCATCAAACGTATAACGAATTGTAGTGGGGAGAGAGGCAGAAAACCAAATACCAAGGTATTTAATTTTTGTAGGGCATCATGCAAAATTAGTATCATTAAACATATATTGATAGCATGACGAGTTCAGAGGCAAAACTTCTGTCTTAGAGAGGTTTAACTTATATCCAGAAATGCTGGAGTACAATCGAACCTCATCCAAGAAAGGGGTAAGGGAAGTAAGAGGATTAGACATATAAACCAAAACATCATCGGCATAAGCTAACAATTTCGTTTCTAAAGAATTATGGGTAAAACCAGATATATGAGTGTTGACACGAATACGCTCAAGGAAGGGTTCAAGGCAAAGTACAAATAACAAAGGGGAAAGAGGACAACCCTGACGTGTACCTCGAGACAAAGATTTTTTTTTTGAAAAGTGATTATTTACAAAGATACTAGCCAGTGGACAAGAATATAGTAACTTAATATAGGAAATAAAAGTCGGACCAAAACCAAACCATTGGAGGGTTCTAAACATATATTGCCAATTAATACGGTCAAAAGCCTTTTCAGCATCTAGGGATAACGCTGCAAGAGGAGATTTGAATTTTTTTGCATGAGAGATAATATTTGTGAACTTTCGAGCATTGTCTGCCGCTAATCTACCCTTAACAAATCCGACCTGATCTGTCTTAACCAGTAACGGAAGAAGACCCTCAAGACGAATAGCAAGAATCTTCGCAAATATCTTACAGTCGTAGTTAATTAATGAAATTGGACGATAATTTTTACACAGGGAGTGATCTTTGTCTGGTTTAGGAATTAGAATTATTAAAGCATCCATAAAAGATCCAGAGGCCTTAGCATCCTCAATAAAGGAATTAAACAGTTTCAAAAGTTTAGGGACAAAAATAGAAGCAAAGGTAGAATAAAATTCAACCGAAAAGCCATCCGGACCAGGAGCTTTCGACTTTTTTAGAGATTTGATGGCAGTAGTAATTTCTTGGGCAGTGATGACACCTTCCAATGAATCAAATTCATTGGGTAAGGCTGGAGGAGAGGGACACGAAAAAAAATATCTAAATTTTGAGTAGAAGGATTCGTGTCATCAGAGTAAAGGGTTTCATAATAATCATGAAAGACATCTGAGGATGCAAGACGGCCAGTGGATTCATTTAGGATGGGAACAATATTTTTACGTCAGATTTGATTTTTAAGTAGTTGGCCAACATCTTACCAGCTTTATTTTGGCCACCAGGATATTTAGATTTAATTTTAAGGAGAATATTACAGGCTTCAACAGTCGCAAGTTTATTAAGTTCAGATTTGGCCCTAATTAACTCATGAAGTGTCGAAGTTAATTTGGATGTGAAATAATTATGCTCTAGCAATTTAAGCTGTTGTAATAAAGCTGAATATTTATTCCGAGCAATTTTCTTTTTCCTGGAAACATAAGAAATAGTAAACGCTCGAAAGGAGGCCTTAAAAGCATCCCAATTATTGGAAATGGAGGTATCTGAGGGAACATTAAACATGTAAAACTCTTTAATAAAGGAAGTAGCCTCTGAAATAAAAGCAGAATCTGAAAGCAAAACATTAAGCTTCCAGCGACTAAATTTTGGGGAGCTTAACGAAAGGTCCAAAGCAGCAAAAACTGGTGCATGGTCAGAGATAAAAATTGACCCAATTTCCGAGGATTTAATAAATGGGAGTAAGGATTTACTGACTAGGATATAATCAATCCGGGAACGTGTATGATGAACATTGGAAAAGAAAGCAAACTCAAGAGAATCAGGGTTACAGGTCTTCCAAACATCAAACAATGGACGAGAGGCAACGGCCGATTGAAAAGCTTTGTGGGATTTGTCTGGATGAAACATAGATTTAGATTGTCTATCAGAAAAGGGGTCAAGCCATTGGTTAAAATCCCCAGCAATAACAATATTAGGACAATCAAGGGAAGAAAGTAAAACCTTGATGTTATTCCAAAATTTGGGGTCTGGTTTAACCGGACCATAAACATTCAATAAGACCAAATCCTTACCCTGCACAACAACTCTGGCCATTACCCATCGTCCATCAGCATCATTTTGTGTAGATACAATTTGTACAGACAAAGACCTGTGAAACAATATAGCCACACCCCCTTTTTTACTAGAAGAAGGAGAGTACACAACTTGACCCACCCGTTGTCTTTTTAACTTAAGTGATTCCGCTTCAGTACAATGTGTTTCCTGAATAAAAGATATTTGAGAGTTTAATTTGGATAAATGAGAAAGTACCTTCTGACTTTTAACAGGATTTCCAAGACCACGAACATTCCACGAGACAAAATTACACATAACGGAGGAGCAGGAGGGTGCAATACGTAAGGAGATGACACACTTCAGGGCAGTAGCTAAAAAATGAAGAGAGACACCAAAAATGAGCAAAATAGAAAAAATATACAGAGATACAACACACCGATCCAACGGACACATGCAGCAAATAGGACATTGTCAAATGGTTAAGAAAACAAAGAAGGGAAAAACACATCAAAGCGAAAAAAGAAAGAGAAAATAGGAAAGGGAGTAAAAGGTGATAGATCAAGAAAAAATATCCAGATCTAAAAGAAAACATCAATAACAAATGCAAGGGGCGTAACAGCGCCGACAAGAGACGAAACGACAGAGAGAAATGTAAAAACAGAAAACTAAGATACAGCCATATTAATAAAAATAGTAAACAGAGGGGATGACACTAAGGATGAGAGGAAGAGCCAGTTGTAGACATAGAAGACAAATTTTGAAGAAACGATTTCAGCTTAAGAGGATCCTCAAAAGAACGAGTGGAGCCTTCATGTGTGATTTTACACAAACAAGGATGGAGAATGCCATAACGATTATTCAACTGTCTCATTTGAGGACGAAGAGCCAAAAATTCCTTCCTTCTTGCGTTGGTAGCATTAGATAAGTCTTGTGATATAAAGATGTTGTGACCTGACCGCGTAAGTCGACGCTTTGTTTTGGCTGCAGAACGGACTCGCATTAAATCAGTAAATTCCAAAAACAGCATGATAATATCTCTAGTTTTATAAGCATTAGGTTGAAGACGACCAAGTCTATGAGCCCGTTGAATATTTAAAGCAGGGTCCGGAGAAATACCTAAGAGTTCCGTCAGAAACTTCTTCAGGAAGAGAAGCAAATCAGGACCCTCAACATTTTCCGGCAGGCCATAAAGGCGCAGGTTGTTACGTCTATTACGATTTTCAAGGTCCTCAGTGTGAAGCTTAAGACGTTGGATTTCCTGCTCCAAAATTGGAATTTTAGTGGAGACATCCTGAACATCACTGATACGCTGTTCCATATCAAATACCTTAGCTTCCATAGTAATCCATCTATCCTCAATTAGTTGAAGCTTCTCATTAGTCGTGGCCATGAAGGATTTCAGACCTCTCACTTCATCTAAAATAGTGTCCAAAACAGGATTTTGAGAGGATAGTATAGGTGAGGGAGGGTCATTCTTGGCTCTCTTGGGTTTGGTACCCGATGATAATGCACGTGACGTAATTGAAGCTTCATTAGCCATCTTGAAAAGATAGGACGGGCGAGAAGTGATTTTCAATAAGGACTTCCGCCTACCCATACGCCTGATGAAAACACAGCACTCTTCAACAGGACTTCAGATAAAAAAAAAATGAAAAAAGTTAGCATGTGCAGTGAAGAGCCTCACCAACCGTCAGCGCTCAGGTGATATAAGATAGACACATGTGAGGAGAACTAGGTCACATAGTAAAGAAAATGTCAAATCACCACGAGGAACATCTCTGAAGGAACTCCGTATGTACGTTAAAGAGTGCAAACTGCAACTTAGCAGGGGGTAAGGAGCAGAAAAACATATTATCCACTATTGCGAGGCATGGTTGTATGTAACACGGAGCTTGGAGGAGAAAGACTGACTCATGTAGTATGTAGAGAACAATAATGAGGAAAAAGAAACTTTGCCGCGCGTTTGAAGCTGGAAACGCCGGTTACCTCAGAGAGCAAAAAACGAGTAGCAGGCACAAAATGGCGGCCGTCGTTCACCTGCCGATGAGGGAGGCACACCACCACTGAAATCCGGTCCAGGAATGCATTAAACCGGGTCAGAACGACTGCACTCGCCGCTCCGACCCTTCAGCAGCCTGAATTCATCCTCTAATGTCTCCCCAGGGTCGCGCCGAAGGCTGCAGCTTCAGGTATATCTCCGCGCTCAAGCGGAGCTCACGAACGAGCCGCCATCTTCTCGCGGCGTGAGACCACGCCCCCAAGAAGGCTTTTCTGAGCAGAAATGATAGGTCTCCCAGGTTTTGGAGTAACTTTTTTGTGGACCGTAGGAATGAAGTATAACGTCGGTGTAATGGGATTGTCATTTTTGAGAAAGTTATACTCATTTTTACTTAACAGTCCTTCTCTTTTCCACTGGTCTAGTTCCTTGAACACTAGATCTTTAATTAGTTTTAGATCCTGAAATGAAGCTTTTCTATAGCATGATGTATCATTTAGATGTCGTTCTGCTTCCTTCATGTATGAATCTCTGGGCCACAACACTATGTTTCATCCTTTATCTGCCTTATTTATAATAACATTCCCGTGATTTTAAGTTTGTGCATCAGTTTGGAGTACTGAATTACTGAATATCTCCTTTGATGTTGTTTGCGCAAAACACTGTGATTTCGTTTTTTTATGTCTTCAATTACAAAGTCAATAAAAGTGTCTATAGAATCTTTTGGCATAAGGGGAATAAACGTTGAAGAGGAGCGGAAAGGACTACCAGCAGCACAATTGCTTTGAATACCCAACTGCAGAT
>NC_140586.1:629809379-629814379 GCF_964204655.1 Triturus cristatus | reverse complement strand
GGGGGCGCAAGAGGCCCCCATACTGACACCTTGAATCTGTTGAACGGGGCATTGTTCATCCCTGATTCCAAGGACAGGATCTCTTGTAGCACCATAAGTGCTCCTTCCTGGGGGATGTTGGTGTATAAGGACTCAAGGTCCAACGTCACCAACAGTTCCGTATCAGGTTGGTAGGGGATTCCCTCGGTTCTTGAAATAAAATGACCTGTATCCTTCACGAAGGATTCCAGTTTGTTGACCAGTGGATTTAAAAAACGGTCAGTGTATTTGGAAAGAGGTTCGATGGCAGAACCAATCGTTGATACAATGGGCCTGAGTGGGGGGTCATGGACGTTCTTATGGGTCTTGGGAACCCCATATATGATAGGCATTCGGGTGTAACTAGGAGTCAGAAATTCTGCTTCCTTGGGGCATATATATCCCCTCTCAACGGCATTCTCTTCTATAGACAATATTCGTTGTTTTAAGGCCGGCTCTGGGTTCTTGTTAATCCGTTTGTAATGTTCAGTAGATGACAGTAATTTGTTCATTTTTTCAATGTATAATGGAGTGTCAAAGAGCACAATCCCTCCACCTTTATCACAAGGCTTGATGGTAATGAGTTGATTTTCTTTAAGAGATGTTAAGTGTGTCGTTTTCAACTTTGGAAAGGTTTGGGCACATATTTGATGATCTTCTGAATTCTATTGGTGACAGCTTTTTCAAAAATACGAACCTCAGGTCCAATTACATCCAAGGAGGGAGTGAAGCTGGACGGAGGTCCCAGTCCCGAAATGTTTTCAATGGTCTCCGCAGGGGGTCTCATCAGGAAATATTTTTTTTACCCGATTTTGCGAAAAAATAGGTGTAGATCTTTCAAGAAATCAAATTTATTGAAGCCAGTCGTGGGGACAAAGGAGAGCCCTTTAGATAAAAATCTCAGGGCTTCAGGGTCAATGTTGGTAGTGGATAAATTAAAGACCGGGATGTTTTTTACGTTTTCCAGTATTGCTGGTGACGTGTTTGGATGTACATTTGCGGTAGGCCCTGACCCTGATGAAAATTCCTCTGATGTCGATTCTGTGTTCTGGGGTGAAAATTCCCCCTGCGGTTGCCTAAAAAACGGTTCGGGGTTGTTGATCTTTCATAGGGTTCCTGCCTAGACTGGTAGTTGGAGTCATAATTACTGGGGCCCTCGCCTTCAGAGTCAGTGGTATCTGAAAATGTGGTAACCCGTCTATTGCCCCATCTGGGAGTGCCGCTCTGGGGGGGCATAATCTTCTGGGGTGTTATAGAAATTAGACATCAAATATGGGTATGCACGCTCTTGCGTGAATAGGCGGATATCCTTTCTAAGCTTATCCGTTTTTCTCTTGAGGAGATACTCGGAGAATGACTCCAGTTCTAATCCAATTTCTTCTAGTTTTTTCTTTCCTATCTCAACCGAGTTGTCTTTTTTCAATTTCTCCTCTAGTTCTTCTATCTCTCTATTGAGGATGGTTAGAACCTCTCTTTTTTACCTTCTGAATATTATTGTATGTCTTGATAGATTAGAGTATGTTGTTGTGGAATGTATTAAAGTATGATTGTTGTTTCCTGGATGATAGTTGTGGGACAGAAATGTGATAGCCTTTTGAATTGTGGATTGATGCACTGTAAGATATAGCTGTACATATAACAAAATGGTATTCAAAAACATAAAAATAAATGTAATTGATTTGCTTTATCAAAATTTAACATGGTTGCAATTGTGTTCTTATTCTCTTGACTTTTGTGTTCATCTGCTTCGAGGGCTTGTTATTATCATTAGGACCCTTATTAGGGCCTTACTTGAATTAATTCTGGCAGGTTCCTTACTTTTTGGTTGTTCTTCATTTCCCCAGATATACCTGCCTATATCACTCACCAGCGGTCCCCCTTCTCAGTAATTATTGATGGTGCGTTGCCAACAACAGTACCTATGACTGGGTCTGTAGTGAACAGATTCCAGTGTCGTTTCATGACATGTCTCAAAATGTTAGATTTGGTATTATAGGTAGTGATCAATCTGGGAACTAAGATACCGTGATTGTCTTCCTTTCTACTACCGAATAGTATTTCGTTACGGGAAACCTTGGTTACTTTTGTTATGGCCGTGGAAATAACTTTCTCATTATATCCACGCGTTTGGAACCTATTTCTCATAAGATTCTGTTCCTTCTGATAGCCCTGCTCTGTGCTACAGTTTCTCCGAGCCTGGAGAAACTCCCCATAGAGAATACTGTTTTTTAAGGGGATAGGATGGTTACTTGTAGCATGTAGCAGTGTATTCCCCGCAGTATCTTTGCGCAAGAGACTTGTGACCATTTGTCCATTCTCTATTCTTATTGTCACATCCAAGAATTCACAATAGGAGGAGCTAATAGAATGGGTGAATTTTAGATTTAAGTTGTTTCTACCCAACTCAGCAATAGACTCCTGTGCCAGGTCCACCGTCCCGTCCCATATCAAGAACAGGTTGTCAATGTACCTGATCCAGATAGGGACATGCTCGGTGAACCGGCCAATGGATTCCACCCATACTACCTGTTCCTCCCATCAGTCCAGGAAAAGATTCGCCAGGCTGGAGGCGAAACAGGTGCCCATCGCAGGCCCAGAATGTTGCCGATATAAAGTTTTCAAAAATGAAGATGTTCTCTTCCAAGCAATACAACATCATGGTCTTTAACATTTATGTATGCTCCCATAGTGAAATATGTTGTTTCCGAAAAAAGTACATGCAGGCGTCTATACCTTGTTATTGACTAATGCATGTGTACAAGGAGCACACATCTAAAGCGATCATATGATAGCTATTCTCCCATTTGATGTCATGAATTCGTCGCAGAAAGTCACCACTGTCTTTACAGTAAAATCGCAATTTTACCACAAATGGTGTCAAAAATAAATCAAGAAAAATCGAAGTGTTTTCCAAAAGGCCACCATCTTAAGATACAATTGGTCTCCCTGGTGGTCTAGTGGGATGTTTATGCACCTTTGGTAGGAGATAAAAACATGGCAGTCTTGGATTTTCGGTCTTCAAAAATAAATATTCTTCTTTGTCTAGCTTTCCTTCCATTCGCCAATTCATAAGTAGGCCATGGTACTCTTTTATGGAATCCCTGTTAGTCATCCATCCAATTTCCTTGTAGCAATTGACATCACCTAGTTGTCTTAGGGCTTCCTGATTGTATTGTTCAATGTCCATTATCACAACGTTTCCACCCTTATCCGATGGTTTTAATAATAGTTTTATCAGATGATAAATTGATAAGGGCGGTTCTCTGTGTTTTTGTTAGAATGTCTTACCACGGATTGGATGGGAGTTCCTTTAATTTGTTCATGATGTTACTTAAAGCCTCTATATTATCGCGAGGAACATTAGGATTGAAGAGGGAACGGGATTTCAAGCCACTGTGACAGGTCATGTCTGGTCTAAAGCCAGACACTATAAGTAGATCCCGTTTCTCCTGGATTGTCAAATCTGCCATGTTTTCCTCCATCCCCTGTAATGCAAGTAGCAGATCTACATCTTCAATGTTCAAGTTGGGCATGTCTACTGAGACTGGATGGTTTAATCTGTTGTCACTCATACTTTTAGTCATTTTGTGAATTTTATGAATTCATCAAATTAAGTTTCCGAATATATAGAAAAAGATCGATCCTGGTGGTCACAAAGTTCAAACTATCCGTTGGGCAGAATGACAGACCCAATTTTAGAAGAGATTCTTCTTCTTCAGATATTGATCGTGAGGACAGGTTAATGACGGATTTGCTATTGCATGTAATGTCAGATTCTTTTGGGAGCAGGGGTAACACGTAGGCTTCTGTTCTCCCACGTGTCTGTTTTTTAGTCTTAATCTTGGTCTATTGCGGCGCCTCTTCCTTTTTTTGGCACCTCTTCCTTTTCCTCTCCCTCTGGTTTGTACTTGTGCTTTTTCCTCTTGTTCCTTCTTTTGCTTCAAAATCTGAAATTGGTGAAAGAATGTCAGAGGTCGTGTTCCTAAAGGGGCACTTATTGATTCCCCCTCAGAACTTACATCAGAGCTGGACCTCGTTGAAATTGGGTCCTGTTGTCTTTGCTTCTATGTTTGACGGAAATTCCTTTGGGCCCAATCCAACCTTTTTGCATACGTTAGAATCACGCCCTTCCGCGTAATCTTTTTTATCACGCAGGAACTTGCATTGTTTCTTTGCCTTGATCGATTCTTCATAGTTCTTCAGTTTGGTTTACAGATCCCTCCCGAAGTCTACTACTATCTTGTCAGTTTTCACTTTGTCCAGTTCTTGTCTTAGCTCTGCCAATTCCTTGCGGGTGTTCTCCAAGTCAATTAAGGCATACTTTACCAGCATCTCCAGCATGCCTGACATGTTTTTGCCATGTATTCGGACCATTCATTTAACAGATCGGGGTTCAGGTTCTCCTAGGTGGGAATAATGGTAATTCTAAGCCCCCTTGGTACTCTATTTACTTCGATGTAATTTGTCAATGAGGTTACCTCCCACCATTTATTAATTTCGCACTTTGTCAGTTTTTCCAAAAGTATCAGTTTTTGCTTGATTGACGAATCACCAATATTCACAGCTTTCCCTGATTGTGGCACATTCGTTTGCAAATCCAGTCCTTCATCAAATAATGTTAGAGCTCGTGCCTTCCTGGAGGTCTCCCATTCGTTCATAATGCTTCCTCCTTACACCAAAACAATCCTCCGACACCCTTCACTGTATAGCAGGACGGGTGATGCGTCTGCTCCAATACCTCCGTTTCCGGGTTGCAACCGCGTAGGTAGGGAAAGAGTTGAGCGTAATCCTAAACACCCGCCCTCCGGCATGCAATTAGTTAAACTCGCATCAAACCCCCACCACAGCGTGCTTACCCACTTCGTAGAGATCTTGTTTCCGTGGAGCGGCGGGAACGGCCGAATTCAGGTACCACACTCAACGTCGTACTTCGCCGATCCTCCTCCTGATGACGCCGGTGCCAGCAGCGGTGACGACAACCG